>NW_026020441.1:0-26584 GCF_900185275.1 Solanum verrucosum
CTTCTATCATCTCTATAAGGTTCCCCTGGCACCTTTCCCCTATCATCATTTTCAGTGTGGGGAATCTGTTTCAATCGTTACTTCCTTTAGATTAATGGACTGACAAAACCCCAAAGCTTCCTTAATAGCCATAGATTCTACTTATGTATTTGTGGATACATATTCCTCTGGCTTGCAGCATATATCAGATCTCCAAACTTATCCCTTACAAAAAGAAAGTGCACTCATCCCTGGATTTCCCCTACATGCCCCATCAGTGTTGCATTTCACCTTATCCCTTGCTGAAAATTTCCAAGTAACACAATAATAGTGTAATCTTGGTTTGTATTTCTTCAATAAGTTAACCATGTAAGGCCAATCCTCCTTTCCTATCTTCATCCAAGGGTATAAGCTTTTGAGTAGTTTCCTAATCATGTCTTGTACTTGCCATATCATGCTATTCAAAGTCACATTTCCTCCATGCTTGATACTTTCTCCTTTTCCATATAATCCACATTATGAATGCTGGCATTGCTCTGTATACTGCCTCCAACTTTGGTGTGTGAGTGAATATCCACCATGTGTTATAAGCTGTTTCAGATCATGTCTTCTATGTCAATGCCTGCAAAAATAGCAAACTGCCTCCATAGCTTATTAGCTATGGGTGCTATTAGAAATAGATGAGCCATGGTTTCTTATGTCTTTTCCTCACAACACCAACATCTAGACACAATATTTTATCTTCTTTTCAAATTGTCATATGTGGCATCTTCCTCTTCCAAGCCTTCCATAAGATAAAAATAACTTTGAATGGAACTCCATTAGCCCAGATTTTGTTTCCTTCTTTTCTTTTCTCTGTCGCAATAGTTCCCAGGCTGATTTCACAGTAAAGCTACCTTAGGTATTCCCCATCCACCAAGGTATATCATTACTTTGCAAATCAGTGGTGGTACTATGTTCTCCACAATATGTACTGTCATTTCTTCATATAGCTTATCCCTTAGTTTCTGTCTATCCCATTCTCCTCCCCTTGTAAAATCCCTGACTTCCAGTTCTTCTTCTCTTGCATCTTCACCTTCTATATAATATAAAGCTCCTTGTCTAGTCCAGTTATCAAATCAAACGCTGGAATTTCCTGCTTTTATTGGCCACCATATGTTATGCTTTATTTCCTCTTTTATTGCTTGCATTTTTCTCCAAACGTGTGAAGCACCACATCCTTTAGCCATGATAGGATGTAATTTTGCAATACTTGTTCCACATGTATTCACCCCACATAGATGATGTAGAAGTTCTGAAATTCCACCAGAGCTTAGCAAATAAAGCATTAGACACTGCGTTGAGAGATCTGAGGACCAATTCCTCCCTCCTCCTTCGGATAACACATATTTTCTCAAGACACCCAATGTTTATTTCTCGATCCTGTAGCATTCGCCAAAAAGAATTTAGCAAAAATTCTATGCAGTTGCTCAATCACACCAGTCGGTGGGTTCATAGCTGAGAGTAGGTACACTGTCATGGATTGCAACACATGTGTGATCAATATATATCTTCCCCCAAATGATAGCAGCTTATTCTGCCACAGATTGAGTCGTTTCATCACCTTTTTGAGCAAATCTTCAAAATGGCTTTATTCTTCCGACCATAGAATATAGGGCAACCTAGGTATATAAATGGGAAATTGCCTTGTTTGATGCCGGTTATCCTCTTAATTCGATTCCACACTCTCACTGATGTCTTCTCATGAAGATAAAATAAGCTTTTGTCTAGATTGATCATCTGTCCGGACTCCATTTCATACTCTCGCAGTACCTTCATCATTTTTTTCATTGATCCTCCATGTCCTGAACAAAAAATATGGTATCATCCGCATATGAAGATGGTTTATTCTTTGGGCTCCAGTTAGGCCTGCCATAGCCTATGAAATCTTATTTTTCATATAAATTATTTAGATTTCTTGTCAAGACTTCTGCAGCAATTACAAAAAAGTGTGGGTGATAAAGGATCTCCTTGCTTTAGACCTCTGGATAATTGGAAAAAACCATATGCCTGCCCATTCATCAAAACTGAATACCAATTACTGCTTATTAATCTCACAATCATATCAATAATCCGTTCCGAGAAACCAAAGCTTCTTAGTACCCTTACAAGGAACTTCCAGGACACTCTATCGTATGCCTTTGCCATATCAAGCTTGACCACTATATTATGCACCTTGTTTCTTATGTTAATATCTCTGATTATCTCTTGTGCAAGCAATACATTCTCGTTGATGCTCATTCCCTTTCACAAAGCCGGACTGATTAAGGGAGATAATTTTGGGCAACACTTTCACCATTCTTTCATGCATCAGTCGTGAGATAATCTTATTTGTGAATGTACTTAAGCTAATAGGCCTCAGGTCTCCAAATGTCTTTACCTCCTCCTTCTTTGGAATAAGTACCCAGGTTGGTATGGGTAACATACCTGGGTAACTCTTGTCCACAAAAGAAAGCCTTCACCATGTTTGTAATATCATTTCCAATTAATTCCCAACAAGATTGGAAGAATTACCCCAAGAAATCCACTTGCACTATCTTCATTTAATGAGAAGACCACCTGTTTCACTTCCTCTTTGGATGGCATTTGTACCATCCCCTCATTCTCCCCTTCCGTGATTAATTTAGGTATACACTGGATCAATTCCAATGTGTTATCCTGAGAGGTCTCCCTTAATTGTTCCTTAAACACTTTTACCGCTTCTTCTCCAATATTCTAAATTATATCTCCCTGCGCTGTCTGAATTTCCTTGACTTGAAGTTTTCTCCTTCTTCCCTTCACATAAGCATGGAAGGATTTTGTGTTGTTGTCTCCATCTGTAAACCATTTCAAACCTGATTTCTGCTTCCAGTATTCCTTTTCAATATTAAAGACTTGCATGCTGATAAACCAGAGAAAATTCACCAAATATAGATGTGCTGTAAGCTTCTAAGGAAAACAAACATATAGAAATTTGAAAGAAAAGCATACCTCCAATTTGCTGAAGGGTAATGGAGGATTTTTAGAAAAAGATTTTGATGAAAGAGGCCCTTGTATAATATTTGATTGGTGCATGTGAGATTTTTATATGAAACAAGCCTACTCACCTTTCCTGGAACTCAAAATAATCCTTCCACCTATAACTACATTTTACCTCCAGATTATGAAAATGTTTGTTCATTTATTATTTCGCAAAATATTTTTTCATCAAATTCACACCCTTCATTATATTTGAGAATAAAACTACAAAGTAATTGGTAAAAAGAAGCCAATATCCTAAGAAAAATTAGCAAATTGATGTAGACATTGTTATGGATATTGGTTACTATTACAGTGTGAATTGAGAAAGATGAAAAGAAAAAAAAAAATGGAGTAGAAGAGGAACATGTTCATACAGTCTTGAAGAACAGCTTTAATATAAACTTTAAGAATTTTTGAAAGAAAAATCATACTCCTTGGATTACTACTAAAAATGAAACTTGAAAAGAAGTTTTTTTTTTTTGGTCAAGGAAAGAGAAAAGACTTATGCTTGTGTCTCAATTCTCAGTAGGAATGGAAATGAAACGTCCACATCCTTCTAGAATTACACTTAGATACGACTACTATTTTGCCCTTGAATATAGTCATATTTCAAAACTGCCCTTGGTCGTTCCACTCTTTACATTTCTAGTTATAATAACTAGATTCTTAAGGCCCGTGATACGGGCCCAATATAATCAAATATTAATCATTATTTGACAAATATTAAAAAGTATTTCTATAGCATTCTGATCAACATTAATTAATATTGATCCTAGTAAAAAATTTAGTATTAAAAAATAAAAAATAACCATCAAAGAATATAGTACATTGAATGGTGTTTCTCCTTCCTTAATTAAATATCTTAATTTTGAGTTTTGGATATGAAAAAAAATCTTAATAGAGAGCTCTATATCTGAATGGGCAACCCCAATATAAATATCGAATACTGAATAAAAATATTAAATTAAATTAACCCAATAATATTTTAAAGTATAATTGATATTATATTAGCGATGGGTAGATTCATTTTTTAAGTTGAAAAACTCTGAAGTATAATATTCAATTTATTTATTTATTACTATAAGACACAAATTTAGTAGGATTCAGAGTTAATTTGTCTGTTAGATTGAATTATATCTTATATAAAAATCATGAATCATTATGTATTATCATCTTGAAATCTATCCTATTCATTTCAATTAATCTGTCGAATTTTTCTTTATAATCTATTAAAAAGTAATGTCCCTTTTCTTTTCTTAGTTCCAACTCCACATAACATATTTAAGATCACAAGATTAAAAGACATTTACTATATTTCACAAATTTAAAATTTAAAATCACAAGATTCAAAAGTCTTCCTTAATTTTTTAAACTTCATGCCAAGTCAATATAGAACAAACACATTGAAATAGAGAGATTAATATTTTTTATTTATCACTCATACATAAAAAAAAATAGAACTAAGAAGCATGTTTCACTATTACATGAAGTTCTATATATGCATAATTTGTCTTAATGAACATAATTTTTTTAGCATGATACAAATGTGTTTTTGGTTCTCTTTTTTCATGCACAATAACTTATAGGAACAAGTATTTTTGTTATTTTTATCAGTTTAGTGAAAAAAATTCAAACAATCTGAAAACATAAATGCATTTTCTCTGATTTAAAAAAATCTATTTAGAATTAAATGCTAAATTAGCATGATATTTTAATACATAGATCATTACATATCGTATTGATTTCCTCATCCAGATATTTTATCTTATTCCAAAATTTATTCATAATTTTTAAAATTACTATTAATCATTTGCTATTTTTGTGATCTCTTTCTAAATATTAATCTACTTAAATTTATTTTACTTCTCTAATTAATATATTGATTTTTCATGTGTTCCAATTCTTAACTTCTTATTTCAAACAAAAGAATAGCAATATTAAGTAAATAAAGTAAACAATCTGATTAATCTTAAAATTTAAAATATTCTATTATCAAAATATTCTTATCATTTATGTACGTAAATTGAACACGAAAAATACTTATTATTTCTCTTTAATATTTGATTCGCAAAATTTTAAAACTATTTATTTAAAAATTTAGTTAGTTTCTTAGTTTACTTTAATTTCATTTAATTTATCTATCCATTTTATTTATTAATTTTTATTTTTATGTAAATATTTTTATTTTTTAATACATTTTAAATCATGTTTGTTTCTTTTTATATTTATTTTAGTGCAAAAAGTAAAGGTGTTAATGAAATATAAATTGATTTAATAAATGGGTCCCACCATTTTTAGATAGTACGGCTACTTATGATATTTTTTAATACATTTTAAATCATGTTTGTTTCTTTTTATATTTATTTTAGTGCAAAATGTAAAGGTGTTAATGAAATATAAATTGATTTAATAAATGGGTCCCACCATTTTTAGATAGTACGGCTACTTATGATATTTTTATGCTTTTCATGATAGAAAGTAGACGTGGCCATCATAATAATAGCAACTTGGTTGGGTAATCTGGGAAATTCAATAATTTTGCAGCAAAAAGTACAATTGTTTTAAGCTGATAATTTTGGTAAAATGACAAAAGTGCCCCTGGTCGTCCTGGTCGTCTTCACTCTTCTATATAATAGAAAAATAGATAGAAATATAAAGTTGAACAAGTAGACAAACGTGTCCTACGAGACATAATTCACGTAAGACGCCACATAGAATGTCGCATAGGACATGAATTATATCGCCGCGTAGGACGCCAAGTAGGACACATGTGTCTACTTGTTCATTTCTATACAAATTTTTGTGTCTACTATGCACATCCAAAATTGGAGGACACTGATGTCAAATGAATCCAAATTAAATGACATTTATGTATTATGCATTTTAGAAAAATATATTTATATTTTTATATAAAATTTAACCAAACACGACTTTAATTATACATTTTTTTAATAAAATAAAAACTATATTTTCATGACCGAATTAAGAAAGAAAATGATTAAAAGGCCTCGAATTTAAATTTTGAATATGAAAAAAAATCTCATTAAAAGTAGTAAGTACATTCAAAAATAAAGATGAACTCAAATTAATTATTTTTAAAAAAATAAAAATAAATGTGTGGTCTTGAATGCATAGACTTTTGAAGTGAGTCAAAAATGGGGTCCATGTTTTAACTTTGCATTAATTTCTTTTACTCCTCCCAATTTGTTGTACACGTGTGACAATGGAAATCAACAACTTAATGGTGGATAAAGTGGGAATTACATAACTTGTGGCTGGTTTTTTTGGAATGTTCAATACTCTCAATGCAAAATGTACAATTAAATTAAGCTTGAAATTTTATTAAATTGACAAAAATACCCCTGGTCGTCCTGGTCGTCTTCACCTTTCTATATAATAATAATAATAAAACTAGATAGGTCGAGGCCCGTGCTTAACACGGGTCCAACACTGTATCATTACATGTGGGAGATCTAATGGTGAATTCATTTTTTTACAAGTTGTACTGTGTCAATAAAAAGTTCTATGGCAAAAAGAAATCCGTGAAACACTGAAAACAATATTTAAAATTAAGATGCACCAATAGCTCTTTATCCAAGCATTGCGACCACAGGCTGTCTAATAGTACAATATATCATGTACTTAATAGAGTACGAATGAGTTTCTTCCAAGCTCATAGGATACAAAAAAAATTTGACATGCCAAATATCACAAATAGTTGATACAATAATGTAAAATTTAATGGTGCCTTTAGTAACAACGTAATAAAAATATAAAATTATTAGAAAAATATATTTTAAAAAATGCAAGTACAATATGCAAAAAGCTTCAGGAATAAATGGGGAAGCAAGGGTCGTTAATAAGAATCAGTCTCACGGTTATTAGGTTCTTGAAAGAAAAAAAATAATGACCTACTAAAACGATCCGTAACAATATTAAGATGTGTAGTAAGATTGAATTATCTGACATGTACCATTAAAATAATGTATTATTACCAAATCTTACATCATGTCTAAGGTGCTCCTACAAATCTGAATGTATCTCCAAAGAATTCTATATGTATGATATGCTTTTTCAGCTCAGAGGAAGAACGAGGAAAATGAAGACATATAGTCAGTACATCAGCTTATTTCATATGTCATATTCGAACTCTACTTGATCTGCTGAAAACAACATGATGAGCCAGACCAACAGTTGTAGAGATGCTTAGTCCGCTTGCAAGTTTGTAGAATTTCATTCAGAGCGCCAAATGGATCATCTATTTTCTAAAGGTTTTTTTTAATTAACATGTTGAATGCCATTTAACTCAAACCAATATCCCCCTAAGAAGTCAACAACAACGATCATCTATCCCCAAAGTTATTTTTTATTGACATAGTGAATGCCATGTAACTCGAACCAATAGCTCCCTAAGAAAGCAACAATAGTGAAAAAAGCACTTACCTGATAAAGATGTACATCTCTATTGGTAAAAGGAAGTTACCTGCAACAGAAGTGCAAAAAGTACATAAATGAAAATTACAAAGAGTCGCATTTAAGGAAACTTATGAATAAAGAGAATAAAACTGCTTGAATGAATATCCCAAACTAAATGTTGCAAAAAGTTAATCCTTCCTACAACTTCATTTTATCATCATCAAATTTCTTGATATAACTGGTACTAAGATAAGATGGCAATATGCAGAGGACCAACACATGTTCAATCACACATTTCAAATAGTAATTATGCCACTTAGGTTACCATGAATACAAGATCAAATGACTTATTATGCCACTTCTAGACACTGTCAAAGCAAACAAAGATACATCATATGCGACATATCTGATTTATCACTATAGACAGAAAAGAAACATTTTTATACATACTACTTGCCTTTTATGTCAAAAGAGGTTAAAAGCAATAAGTATTTTTTAATTTGAATTTTACACATCATAGACAAAAAGATTTACGTAACTCCACACAACACAAGTAGTATAAGTGTATATTATGTAGTATTAAATAAGTTGCTTGTAAAATTTTAAAAAAACTATAATGTCAAGACTCAACATTAAGTATTTAGAGTTCTTTACACACCCATGGATATAAAAATATGTATCACCTCTATGCAAGATAAGAAAAGTAAGAGAGAAGAGTTAGGATAAGAAAATTGTACCAATATCATATTACATGAATTATTGATGTTCAATTTAGGAAAACTAATCACTTTTGTGTTAGAAAAAACTTGTACTTTTAAAAGAAATATAAACACTCTGAAATGTTGAAATGTATGCATAGCTAAATAAGTTTACCTTCAAAAGTAAATAAGTAAAAAATAAACTGAGAAGCTTTGTGTCAGTAGGCATTTCGAGAGTCGAGACTCTAATGTGGAACATCTGAAACGAATTTGGAAGTTGATTTGATGTGGTCTTTTGAAGTACGGAGTTGAAAAACTTTTGGTGGAAAGCTTTGAAATCCACTATTGTTGAAGCTTGGGTCTGACTTGGTGATAATAATTTCGGCCGGCGATAACCGTTCAAGCCTCCATTGATGAGATTCAATGGAGTTTAATTATATTACAATACACCATTCACTACTAAAAAAACAGTGAATACCGACCTCCAGAGGTCGGTATTCCTTGAAATATCGACCTAAAATCGACATCCCAGCTTAGGTCGGAAAAAGTTTGGTCGCTATTCAATATCGACCTCTGGAGGTCGGTATTTACTGACCTCTCGAGGTCGGTTTTTATTTTATGTCGGAATATTCATTTTTTTAAATTCCGACCTCTGGAGGTCGGTATTTTTATTTTTGTAATGTTGAAATTCCGACCTCCGGAGGTCGTTATTTTTATTTTTCTATTTTTGAAATTCCGACCTCCAGAGGTCGGTATTTTTATTTTTGTAATGTTGAAATTCCGACCTCCGGAGGTCGGTATTTTTATTTTTGTAATGTTGAAATTCCGACCTCCGGAGGTTGGTATTTTTATTTTTGTAATGTTGAAATTCCGATCTCCGGAGGTCGGTATATTTATTTTTGTAATGTTGAAATTCCGACCTCCGGAGGTCGGTATTTTTATTTTTGTAATGTTGAAATTCCGACCTCCGGAGGTCGGTAATTTTATTTTTGTAATGTTGAAATTCCGACCTTCGGAGGTCGGTATTTTTATTTTTGTATTTTTGAAATTCCGACCCCAAAGGTCGGTATTTTTATTTTTGTAATGTTGAAATTCCGACCTCCGGAGGTCGGTATTTTTATTTTTGTAATGTTGAAATTCCGACCTTTGGAGGTCGGTATTTTTATTTTTGTTATGTTGAAATTTCGACCTCCGGAGGTCGGTATTTTTATTTTTGTAATGTTGAAATTCCGACCTCCGGAGGTCGGTATTTTTATTTTTTATTTTTGAAATTCCGACCTCCGGAGGTCGGTTTTTTGCTGCAAAACAAGCAGCAAATTGCTGCAATTTTTAGTTGCCCACCTGCATATTTATACCAAAACAACCCAAAGCCAAATAAACTTCATCCAACCAAAACAAACCAAAGCCAAATAAAATTCATCCAACCAAAACAACCCAAAGCCAAATAAACTTCATCCAACCAAAACAACACAATATTTTCAACATATACAAACTATTTCAAAATAAACTTCATCCAACTTCAAAATAAACTAAAATACGATCAAATTAAACAATTCTAAAAATATAGAAGTCTAAAATGTCAAATATATACAACTACTCTTCATCACCCTCACTCTCCTTATCATTCTCATCACCCTCCTGATTAGATCCATCACTGCTAGCCGGACATGGAGGAAGAATATTTCCTGATTCAAAAAGAAAAGTTAGTTGGGCCTGAAGCGCTGCATACCTCTTGTTCTCTACATTGGGATCAACTAATTCCTTCATAAGTTCTATCATAGAGTCCATTGCTCCTTGAGAAATATTATTGTCATATTTGATACTTAACAATCTAACTGCAACAGACAATTTAGAGTGTTGACTCCCGTTGAACAAAGGACTACTACAATCACGCAATTGTTCATAAAAGATGTTTGCTTCTTCATTAGGAGCTTCTTCTACATTTTCTCCTTGTTCAAAATCAGAATGCATCCCAAAAGCATCATTAATCATATCTGACATTCTAGAACCTTGGAAACAATTATGCTCGGTAGATCTACTACTTTCACCGACAACAAAGTTATTAAACATAGTGTCACTTTCAACCTCACCATGGCTAGTCCAAACTGTATACCATGGTTTGAATCCATTCATCATAAGATGCATAGCAACAGTCTTTGTTGTATGATATCTCACATTTTCACAATTAACACACGGACACCTAATCAATCTTGAATTTAAAAAATCATCAAGTGTCATTGCATGATTTATAAATCTAGTGACACCTTTTGCAAATTCTGGAATCATACCCGCTCGACCAGGATTGTTTCTATTATACATCCAACTACGATCAGGATTCATCTACACAAACAATAATGATAATTTTAATTCCATCAACTAAATAACATTTGAATCTATTTAAACAACTTAACCACTTTCTAAGTCTAACTAGTTTTGACATATTTATTTTAACTTATTTAAACAACTTAACAACTTTAACTAGTTTAGTTTTGACTTAATTCGAACAACTAAATTCACCAACTAAACCACAATATTTATTTTAACTTATTTAAACAAACTTAACTTTTTAACTTTAACTACATTAGTTTTGACTTAATTCCAACAACTAAATTCACTAACTAAACCGACATTATTTATTTTAACTTATTTAAACAACATAACAACTTTTGAACTTTAACTACATTAGTTTTGACTTAATTCCAACAACTAAATTCACTAACTAAACCGACATTATTTATTTTAACTTATATAAACAACATAACAACTTTAACTAGTTTAGTTTTGACTTAATACAACAACTAAATCCACCAACTAAATCACATTATTTATTTTAATTTATCTAAACAACTTAACAACTTTTTAACTTTAACTACATTAGTTTTGACTTAATTCCAACAACTAAATCCATCAACAAAACCACATTATTTAATTTAACTTATTTAAACAACTTAACAACTTTTTAAAGCTAAGTGTCAACACTAGATGGACACAAATCGATCTTCCAAGAAAATCAATTTTGTCATCTATAGGATCAACTAGTGTTGATACTTATGCTTAACAAACACATTATTCCTAAATTAAAGCTTAATAACAACACTAGATGGACACAAATCGATCTTGCAAGAAAATTAATTTTGTCATCAATAGGATCAACTAGTGTTGATATTTATGCTTAACAAATTTATTATTTTTAAATTTAAAGCTAAGTGTCAACACTAGATGGACACAAATCGATCTTGCAAGAAAATCAATTTTGTCATCAATAGGATCAACTAGTGTTGATACTTATGCTTAACAAACACATTATTCCTAAATTAAAGCTTAATAGCAACACTAGATGGACACAAATCGATCTTGCAAGAAAATCAATTTTGTCATCAATAGGATCAACTAGTGTTGATATTTATGCTTAACAAATATATTATTTCTAAATTTAAAGCTTAGTGTCAACACTAGATGGACACAAATCGATCTTGCAAGAAAATCAATTTTGTCATCAATAGGATCAACTAGTGTTGGTACTTATGCTTAACAAATATATTATTTCTAAATTTAAAGCTAAGTGTCAACACTAGATGGACACAAATCAATCTTGCAAGAAGATCAATTTTGTCATCAATAGGATCAACTAGTGTTGGTACTTATGCTTACCAAATATATTATTTCTAAATTTAAAGCTAAGTATCAATACTACATGGACACAAACACATTATTGAAAACAATTGTACTTGAACTTTAGAAATTTAGAAGCACCAACCTTATCTCCTACTTTGATGAAAGAAGCAATATAGTCTTATATCAACTTTTTTAGATGTTGAGCTTCCTCAGTTGCCTAGCACGAAAAGTTCTAAAATTAGTTATATATAAACTTCAAATCCAAGAATATTAGTTATATATATATATATAATTCAAGTTTTAATAAGTTCAAGTTTTCAATTCAAGTTCATATCTAATTTCTAAAATTAATTAGTTATATATTCAAGCTAATTAGTTCCAAGTTCAAGTTCTAATTTCAAGTTCAAGTCTAAGTTCAACTTCAAATTTTAAGTTCATGTTCAAGTTCAAGTTCAAGTTCAAGTTCTAATTTCAAGTTCAAGTTCTAAGTTCAATTTCAAATTCTAAGTTCAAGTTCAAGTTCAAGCTCTAAGTTCAAGTTCAAGTTCTAATTTCAAGTTGAAGTTCTAAGTTGAAGTTGAAGTTCTAAGTTCATGTTCAAGTTCTAACTTCATGTTCAAGTTCTAATTTCAAGTTCAAGTTCTAATTTCAAGTTCAAGTTCTAAGTTCAAGTTCAAGTTCTAAGTTCTAAGTTC
Organism: Solanum verrucosum; assembly: GCF_900185275.1. Lineage (NCBI taxonomy): Eukaryota > Viridiplantae > Streptophyta > Magnoliopsida > Solanales > Solanaceae > Solanum > Solanum verrucosum. The sequence continues at coordinate 12,443 of NW_026020441.1, forward strand.
TAAGTTCTAAGTTCTAGTTCAAGTTCAAGTTCAAGATCAAGTTCTAAGTTCTAAGTTCTAAGTTCAGTTAAGTTCAAGTTCAGTTCAAGTTCTAAGTTCAAGTTCAAAGTTCTAAATTCATGTTCAAGTTCTAATTTCAAGTTCAAGTTCTAAGTTCAAGTTCAAGTTCTAAGTTCTAAGTTCAAGTTCAAGTTCTAAGTTCAAATTCTAAGTTTAACTTCAAATTCTAAATTCAAGTTCTAAGTTCAAGTTCAAGTTTTAAATTCATGTTCAAGTTCTAATTTCAAGTTCAAGTTCTAAGTTCAAGTTCAAGTTCTAAGTTCAAGTTCAAGATCAAGTTCTAAGTTCAAGTTCAAGCTCTAAGTTTAAATTCTAAGTTTAACTTCAAATTCTAAGTTCAAGTTCAAGTTCAAGTTCTAAGTTCAAGTTTTAATTTCAAGTTCAAGTTCCAAGTTCAAGTTCAAGTTCTAAGTTCAAGTTTTAATTTCAAGTTCAAGTTCCAAGTTCAAGTTCAAGTTCTAAGTTTAACTTCAAATTCTAAGTTCAAGTTCAAGTTCTAAGTTCACGTTCAAATTCTAAGTTCAACTTCAAATTCTAATTAAGTTCATGACATTCAAACATTCATCTTCTACTCATAACACTTCAATTACTAATTTCTAACTTCAAATTAACACTTTACTAACTAGTCCTAAAATCAAATCCAAAAAAATCTCAATTTAACCTCAAATTACATATTCCCAAGTTTAAACTAGTTCTAAAATATAAAAATGCTAATTCTTCACTAACTAACAATGCCCAATTTAAAAATGCCTAATTTCTTTTTTAAAAAACCTTAAAATAAAAATCTTCAATTATCTATACCTAACTAACAATAATCAAATCAAATTAACAATTGAATAACACAACCAACAAACAAAAACAATAATATACTAACAAACAATCAATTATAATTACTAGCATTAAAGCCAAGTATTAATACTAGATGGACACAAACACATTATTCAAAACAATTGTACTTGAACTTGAGAAATTTAGAAGCACCAACCTTATCTCCAACTTTGATGAAAGAAGCAAAATAGTCCTGTATCAACTTTTTTACATGTTGAGCTTCCTCAGTTGCCTAGCACGAAAAGTTCTTAAATTAGTTAAATATAAACTTCATATCCAAGAATATTAGTTTATATATATATATATTCTCAAGTTTTAATAAGTTCAAGTTTCAATTCAAGTTCATATATAATTTCTAAACTTAATTAGTTATATATTCAAGCTAATTAGTTCCAAGTTCAAGTTATAATTTCAAGTTCATATTCCTAATTAAGTTCAATTTATAGTAAATTCAAGTTATAATTAATTATAAGTTCTAATTAAGTTGTAATTCAAATCCCTAAAATTCTAAATTCAAACTAGCTAGCTAGTGTCCCAACTTCAAGCTATTAAATTAGTCCTAAAATATCAAATATAATTCAAACTATTAGTCCTAAATTCCAAATTCAAATTAGTCTTAAAATCACAAATTGAAAGTACTCCTAGAATTCAAAAATCAAACTATAGTGCTAAAATCCCAAATTCAAACTATTAGTATTCCTAAAATCTCAATAATAATTCAAACTAGTCCTAAATTCAAAATTCAAACTAATCTTAAAATCACAAATTCAAACTAGCCCTAAAATCCCAAAATCTAACTAGTACTAAAATCCTAAATTCAAATTAGCTAGCTATTCCTAATCCCAAATTCAAACTATTAGTCCTAAAATCTCAATAATAATTCAAACTAACTCAAATAATACCCAAGTTCAAACAACTCCTTAAATACCCTAATTCAATCTAATCTTACAATTCCAAAATCAAACTAATTAACTTAAGAAATACCGAATTTCAAACAAATCCTAAGATACCCTAATTCAAACTAACCCTAACATTAAAATTTTCAATTCACAATCAACAAACACAAACTAACAATCAAATAATACCTAATTCAAAACTAACAATCAAAAACCCTAAATCATTCACTTACTAACTAACAATCAATCAAACTAACAATCAATAAAACTAAGTATATTAGTACTCTAATTTTGAGATACTTCAACTAAATAGAAACAAAAGTAATCTATTATGGAGGTTCTAAAAATTCACCTTCACTAAGAAGGTCGGGGATGGAGGTGCTGGTTGAGATGGAGGCGGCGCCGGTCGGAATGGAGGCGGCGCCGGTCGGGATGGAGGCGCGCGACCTCCTGCTGCTGGGCGTGACTTCCTCTGCAGCTGTCGCGACGTCCTCTACTGCTGCGAAGGTGGGTGGCTGCGGTCGGGGATGGCGGCGTGGCGCTGGTCGGGGATGGTGGCGTGGCGCCGGTCGGGGATGGGTGGGGATCGGCGCCGATGGGGGTGGGTCGGGGGTGGATCTGGAGTGGGGAGTGAAAGTGGACTTAGGTTTTGAGAGTTAGTGTTTAGGAGTAAGACTTATATTGTCATTCTTTTTTTAAGAGAATTCTTTAATTTACCGACCTCAGGATGTCGATATTTTTTAAAATAATTATCTATATTTAAAAATATTTAATAAATACTGGCATCATGAAGTCGATATTATTTAAATAAAATAATAATTTAAATATACCGACCTCTTTAGGTTGGTATTTATTAATTTATTTTAATATAAATTCACCTCTAGAGGTTGATTTTATATATATATATATATATATATATATATATATATATATATATATATATAATTTAACTACATATCAACAGAAGTTTAATTTAATAAATTTAAATATATATGTATATATGTATACATATATATATAAATATATGTATATATATAACTACATATCAACATAAGTTTAATTTAATAAATTTAAATATATATGTATATATATATGTATATATGTATACATATATATATACATATATATAAGCTCACCTCTTGAGGTTGATTTTATTAATTAAACATATATATATATATATATATATATATATATATATATATATATACATATATATAATTATTTTAATATAAACTCACCTCTTGAGGTTGATTTTATTAATTAAACATATATATATATATATATATATATATATATAATTATTTAATATAAACTCACCTCTTGAGGTTGATTGTATTAATTAAACATATATATATAGAATAATATGGAAGTAATGCAAGATACAGAACGATAAAAAGTAAAAGAAAACTATGCTCCCTATTTTAATATAGAATATCCCTATTTTATCATTCTAGAAAAAAAAAATATCTATATATATATAATTATTTTAATATAAACTCACCTCTTGAGGTTGATTTTATTAATTAAACATATATAATTTAACTACACATCAACATATAATATATGTATATGTATACATATATACATCTATATATATGTATACATCTATATATATATATACATATATAGATGTATAAGTTACACAGAACTTAATATAGCAGAATAACAGAAATTGGCAAAATAGCAGAATAGCAGAAATTCAGATTTTTGTAAATCCTACTCAGTACTCCCTCTTACTCGTGTCTGGTCATGTTTATCTTATATGTATCCTGTTTTTCCCTTCTTTTTTTTTTTAATTTAAGTTACTACCCCGTTCATCTCTTCCTTTTAACCTGTATTCTTAAAAACTTCTTCATTAACCCCACCCCGGAAACGACCAATAAGACATCCTGTGAATGTTGCGGACTTTTTTAAGGCCTTGGAAACATCCTAGGGTTAATGAAGAAGTTTTTAAGAATACAGGTTAAAAGGAAGAGATTAACGGGGTAGTAACTTAAAAAGAAAAAAAAATTGAAAAGGGAAAAACAGGATACATATAAGATAAACATGACCAGACACGAGTAAGAGGGAGTACTGAGTAGGATTTACAAAAATCTGAATTTCTGCTATTTTGCCAATTTCTGTTATTCTGCTATATTAAGTTCTTTGTTAAGTTCTGTGTAACTCTGTCTGTATTTTTGTCTGTATTTTCTCTGTATTTATTAAAGTCTGTTTGTATTTGCTGTATTTTTTATACCATTTTCCGTATTTTCTGTATTTTTGGTATTTTCTGTATTTTCCATATTTTCTGTATTTTCCGTATTTTTGGTATCAGAGCGAGAAGTTGTTGGGAAGTAATCGTTTAATGAGAAGACCGCTACGTAGTACTCAGACACATTTAGAAACTAAAAGAAAGTTAGAAAGTCTATATTTAGAATACAAGAGACTGAATAAGACTAAAGAAGACAATATAAGGTTAGATTTTCTAATAGAAATAATATCTAGATTAGAATATAAATTTATTACATAGTTAAGATCAAGACAGAAATAATATATGAAAAAACATCCTTTTGCTAATCAACTACGACTAGGATATTGGTATTTATACAGAGAAATACAAATAAAATCAGAATTGTTAAAATTAAAACAAGCAATAAGTATATATTTACAGGTATTAGAGACAAGAGACTTAGCTGATAGACTTTGTAATCACGGAGGTTTATACTCAGTAAATAGACAAACACTAGTCAACCCAGAATTGTTAAGAGCTCTAAGGTGGGAATTACATAGCATCGATAGTGATATCCAATACGCAAATAGTAGAATACAATATCAAAGGAAAAGTATTAATAAAATAGATATTCCGTTAGGATAAAATAGCAAGAATAGATTCATTAAAACAATTAGAATACCTAGACTTAAGAATTTACCCTGAAAAGAAATACAGAATATTAAAAGAAAATTCAGTAATAAGGTGCAATTTTAGGCAAGGAGAACACCTTTTACATTCAAAAGATAAGCAATACAATACTATAATAGATCTTATAATAAACTTTAGTGAAAAAATACAAGAAAAAGAAAAGAATATCGTAAGATTACTAGAAACAAACAAAATAACTCAAAATAAACAACAGAAGATATTAGAAAGAGTAGAACAAAACTTTGATTTCCTAAAATCACAACAATTAGAACTAGATAGAAAAATCCAATACTTAAATAATAAGTTTAATATAGAACAAATACCTACAAAGACTGAAATAGGAAAACTAATAAAGACCATAACAGAGAAGCCTAAAGAGTTAGAAGTAAAAACAACAGAATTAATTGAAAAAATTACAAAACAAGTAGAAATAGTAACCACTGAAGTTATTGAGTTAAAAAAGACAATACAACAACTAGAAGATAAACTCCTTTCATGAACGATCTATGCCAAGAACCATCCTACACAAAAACCTTAAAATTTGCAGGAAGTATCCAACCAGATCCGCAAGGATTGTCTGACCACCAACCTTCAAGTAAATCAGATCAAATAATTATTAAACAAAATAACACTATAATAGTATTACTGATAGAATTAAATAAAAAATTAGATAAAATAATTAAAGAAAAAGAAGTTATAAAAGAACAACCTAAAAATACTGAAATACAAGAATTAATAAATCAATTAAAAAATATTGAAATTACTCCACTTAAAGAAAGACCTACTATAGTTCGAAAATCTCAAAAATGGACTTTCTTTCAGGTAGAAGAACAACAACCGAAGAAAGACCACGAGTAAGTTTTTCCGATAATAGAATAGGAAATAACTTTATATCAAGAATATTAACAAGAAATAAGCAAGAAGATAAACAAATCCAGGAGTTAAATGAAGTAATAGATATAGATAAAGACCTAAGAATATTCCAACAGAATCAGTTGAATCTACTAAACCAAAAGATATTATATGATACAGGATATTTTGAAAGAAATAATCAGCTATATAGACATTATAGAGAAGAACAAATTTCAGCCATAGGAAAAGAAATAGCTACTATAAATTTAATAAACCCAGAATCCTTACGAGGAATTATACATAACAGACTAACATTAATGCACATGGGCTTAATAGTAGTAGGATTAAAAGGATTAACCAGAAAGAATCTAGGAACTAAAGTATTAATAGTAATATACGATGATAGATGGTCTGACTTAAAGAAATCAATCATAGGGTTAACAGAAGTAGACATGACCAATAATGGAGGAATATTTTATATTATCCCAGATTTTATGATTAATTTAGGAGAATTCAAAAAGCACATAAAAATAGGAATCTAGACTAAAGGCTATGAAGAAATGAGTAGCGGTAATAATTTACTAATGTGTATAGGTTTCATTGGAAAAGTTGCATCTAAAAGTAATACAAGGTTTCGATTAAAAGTAGAAGATGTAGTAGAGGTAATGGGTAACAAAGGAATAAAATTAATAAAACCAATAAAAATAAATCCAGAAGAATATGCAGGATTAGAATGGAACCTAGAACAATTTAATAAAACGAAAGTACTCATACCAGAATCTCATCTAATGTATACTAATACAAAAGGAGAAACATCTATTAGATTCACAAATTATAATTATTCTAATCAAACGAACTTAGAAGAAGAGTTAGAATTAGAAGAAGAAAAAGAGTTTATGAATGTAGAAATAATACAAGAAGGATATGAAGTAGATGAAGCTTTGCTAGAAGCCGAAAGAAGATATAATAATAATACAGATATAACTTTTAAATGTAAAGGATGTAAAACAGGAAATATGGGTATATTTGAAGTAGACAGACATTTTAAAACATGCGAATTTAGAACTGATAATTTAGGATACAGAAAAGAATATAATAACCAAGACAAAATAGAAAACCTTGAAACAATACTAGAAAATTTGTATGAAAGTGAAGAGGAAATAGAAAGAGACTCTATAATAAGTCAAAAAGAGCTTATGGAATCTACTAGTTCAAGTGCTAGCCCGTTCCAACGAACTTCTCAACAACATACAGTAGACACAAGTATAGGAAATGTACCAAGAAGACAAGTCTATAGGGTAAACCCAGATACAGTAACTGAAAACGTAAGACCAATGGGTAGAAGGATGCCTATAGAAGAACCTATTAGGTTACAAGAAGGAGGAAGTAAAGGAAAAAATATTAAATATAGCAGCACATGACCCTCAAATGTGGAATGCAGTAATAGATTTATGGAAAGGAATAGTAGTAGCAGACTATATAAAGACATACCAAGATGCAAACGCAGAAACAATGTATAAATATATGGAAACTTTTTTAGGAGAATCTGCAAAGGCCTTATGGGAAGCATATAAATCTAATTTCCCACAAGAATTCCAATCTTTAGTAAACCTGGGAGCAAACCCGTATAATTTTACAAATAAAATACACAGTTTAATTACAGGAGAAGACCCTAATAGTGACTTAGTAGTCTTACAAAGAAATGCTTTGATACACCTAGAACAGTTAAGCATTACAAGTTGGTTCCACATAAAAAACTTTCTTAAAGATTATTATTATTATTGTACAATTAGTGGGAACTCTTTCGATGAAGAATTAGGAAAAAAGTTATTTAATAAACTACCAGGAGCCTTAGGCAGAGAAATAGAAGAAAGATGGTATAAAGAGAAGGAGTAATACAGAATCCAAACGGTAAATGGTCTATAGGACACAAAGTACAACATATAATGGAAGTGTTAACAGAAAATGCACAAATATACAAATACAGAAACAACTAAAACAGAATGAAATGAGTTTCTGTAAGAATGTCATGTATACAACCCAAAGTTATGATAAAGGACAAAATAAACCTAAGAAAAGATACAAGAAATATAAACCCTACTATAATCAGCAGTATAATAAAAAATAATATTTAAGAAAATCTTCAGCCAGGAAACCTTATTTAAATAAAGATAGACATGTTCGAAAATATAGAAATGATAGAAATTATAAAAATAAGCTAGAATGCTTCACATGTGGAAGTATAGAACATTTAGCAAATGTATGTCCTAAAAGAAATAATAGTAGAACTAGAAATTCTCAATTAATAGAAGATTTTCAAGAAACCTTAATTAATGTAGATGAATACATGTCAGACAATGAAAGTATATATTCTATAGTAAGTGTAGAAATAGAAGAAACAACACGATCTGATGAGTCAGATCCAGCTAATGAAGAATTAATAAATGAGATAGGATTAGAATTTAAAAATATAGACTTAGAAGAATTACAAATAAATACAATGATGAATGTCTTACAGGAATGTACCCATGAATTTGAAAGGAATAAAGGAATAGATAGTAATCAATGTATTCTATGTAAATGGTATCCAAGTAGAGAAAAAAGGGCAAAATGTAAGTTTTGCTATGCTGAAGGATGTATCACATGCATAGGTTCTGAAGGATGTATCACATGCATAGGTTCTGAAGGATGTATCACATGCATAGAAAACCTGTTAAAAATAAAAATAAAAGGACGTGAAAAAATAGATATAAATAATGATACAATAAATTTACGACTAATAACATTAGAAAATAGAATAAACGAACTAGAGCAAAAGGTAATGTCGTTAGAAAAAGGAAAACAAAAACTTGAAGAAAATACAGAATCGGTTCAAAGAACAGAAGAACGGGGGATGTACAACACATCTACCCAAGAAGCAGAATTAATGAACATAGAAACTAGAGAAAACCATTATGAGAATTTCATATGTAATGAAGATAAAAAAGTCACTACTATTAAAGTCTTAGCCAGACTTAAAATACAAGATATTGAGTTAGAAACTTTAGCATTAGTAGACACAGGATGTACAGGTAGTATAATAAACAAAAAGATTTTACCCCCAAAATTAATCAGGACATTAGACACGCCAATTGCAGCAATGCAAATGGATGGAACATACAATACCTACCAACATTATATCGAAAAGACTCAGGTAAGTTTTATTAATACATGTAATGACTTTTATAAACCAATGTATACACTTGACAGGATATGGTAAGAGATCTAAACATAAATGTAGATTTTGTATTAGGATTAAAATTTATGCTACAAAATAACGGGGGAACATTAATTACAAGAGATGGGGTAATATTCTTCAAGCATCTTACTTATACACCAGTACAAACTATTAAATTTGAAACAAAAGGAAGACAAACTGGTATATCTCCAAGCACTTCTGAAGATGATAGTTCAAAGATATGTTGTAAAAACTGCAAAGATAAAAGCCAATGTTGTAAAGATTTAGGCCAAACAGAACAATACGAGGAAGAAGAAGAATATGATATAAGAGAAAAAGATTATACTCTAATAGAAGTAGAAAATGAATTCTATATTTCCAACAGGAATCAACAGGATAGGTACAATTAGAAGTCCTAAGGACTTAGAAAACATAGTAGAATATTAGACGAAATGGAAATAATAGGAGAAAAACCTTTAAAATATTGGGAAATAATAAAATAGGTATGTAAATTAAATATCATAAACCCTGAATACATAATAAAAACAGCTGCCATTGAAGCAACTAATCAAGACTTGGAAGACTTTAGTACAAATAAAAAGAATTACTAAATTTGGAGTAATAAGAAGATCTACATCAAAACATAGATCAGCAGCATTTATGGTTAGAAAATCATAGTGAAATAGTAAGAGGTAAAGCAAGAATGGTAATTAATTACAAAAGACTTAATGATAATACAAGAACTGATGCATATAAATTACCTGATAAAAATGAATTAATCAATCGAATCCAAGGAAAAAGAATATTTAGTAAATTCGATGTAAGTCAGGATATTGGCAGGTAAAAATGCATGAAGAAAGTATAGAATGGACAGCATTCACATGCCCGGAAGGACATTTTGAATGGTTAGCCATGCCATTTGGACTAAAAACTGCCCCTCCAATATTTCAAAGAAAAATGGACACTATATTTGGAGACTATAAAAGGTTTGTCTTAGTATATGTAGATGATATCTTTATTTAGTAAAGATATTAAAGAACATTTAGGACATCTACAGACAGTATTTAGATTATTTGTGAAAAATGGAATAATAGTAAGTAAAAAGAAAATGGAATTATGTAAGAACCATATAAATTTTCTAGGAGTAACATTAGGAGAAGGTAAAATTAAATTACAACCACATATAGCAACAAAGTATTAGATATGCCGATAAATTAGAATACAAAAGATTTACAAAAAATTTTAGGACTAGTAAATTATGCTAGGAATTTTATTAAAGATTTAGGAAAACTAGCAGGACCACTATACTCAAAACAGGTAGCAAAGGGCAAAAACATTTTAATATAGAAGACATTAAATTAGTCCAACAAATTAAAGAAAAAGTTAAAAATATTCCAGAATTAAGTATACCACTAGAAACTGATTATTTAATAATTGAAACCGATGGTAGTTTCCAAGGATGGGGAGCTGTGTTAAAAGCTAGACCCAATAAATACAGCGACAAGATAGAAGAAAAAATTTGTGCTTATCAAAGTGGAAAATATAAAGAAAAAGGAAATATGAGCAGCATAGATGCTGAAGTCTTAGCAATAATATATGGTCTTAATAGTTTTAAGTTATATATTTTAAATAAAAATGAAATATTAGTACGAACTGACTGTGAAGCCATAGTTAAATTTCAAAAAAAATAAATCAAAAGCTAGTAGCAAGAGAAGATGGCTAAATTTTATGGATACTATATCTATTATCCAAATGTTATTTTTGAATATATAAAAGGAAAAGATAACAGTCTAGCAGATCAGTTAAGTAGATTAAATATTAAAATAACTTAAGTATACTTTTGTTTTCAGCATGAGACCAACCAGTTCAATAGACAAAGGCAAAGGAGTAGCCTCAGCATCAGACACATACGCTCAGACTGTATTAAGTATATGAAGTTTAGACCTCAGACACCATCAATAGATATGATGGATCGTATGTACTTCGGTAAGCATAATTTAATATGTTACCCAAATTCAAATTTATCTTTTAGACAATTGCCAGAATGTGTGTTAGACAAACCTCAGAAATGTTTAGCAGATAATTTATGGATGACATATAATAAGAAAGACAATAAATATTTATAGCTTCATTAAATGCTTTGTCAATACTTTACAGACAAAAGTAGAGAGAAAAAATTTAAATATTATGTGGTAATACATGGTAAGACTAATGGTATTTTTCAAACTGGATAGAAGTAGTAGAATCATAAACGGAGTTAAAACTCCTTTTTTAAAAGGTTTTAATGATTTTACTGAAGCACTAGATTATGCAAGAGGGATACTTGGTCCAAATTACTATATCTCTCCAGCCCAGACAAAATCCCCAAAAGACCCCAATATAATATCCAAAAAGACACAGATAAAATAATCTTTTGTGACCATTGTTCTTCAATGACCGAGGCCTTCAAGATTAAATGCAAAGGTGGAAGCATTTACTCCAAGAGAATGCTAAATAATGGAGCAGATAAAATCACTCAAAGGTAAAGATTTCATTCAGAGATATCACCCAGTACACAGACCTCAGAAAAGAGTTTTCCATCTCTCGAAAAAATGGATGAGCAGGGTGTGCATTCCCAACGAATGCAAAAAGATCAACTGTATCGGATAATAAGATACAGCTAGTCCGATTCAAACGGTAGCCGGTAAAGACATCTCAAATCCGTTTATGGCTGTCACTTTGCCAAAAAGTGAAGAAGAAAGATCATCAAGACGAAGGTTACCCAGATCATTTACTCAGGTAGAAACTATAACAAAGAAAACTATGGTCCATAAAAAGAAAAAGAATGATAAAATCGAGAGCATAATAAAAAACTTTAGAGAAAATTTTCCAACAGGGACAAGATAAACATGTACCCCCATCGGCGCCCATCCTCACCCTCCCCGACCGGCGCCACGCCACTATCCCCGACCAGCACCACGCCACGCCACTATCGCAGCAACAGAGGAAGCTCACGCAGCTGCAGAGGAGAGGAAGGTCGCGCGCAGCTGCTGGTCGCGCCCAGCAGCAGGTGGTCGCGCTGCCTCCATGTCACTTTTCTTAGTTCGCGCCACCATCCCCTACCTTCTTACTCAAAGGTGAATTTTTATAAACCTCCATAAAAGATTACTTTTGTTTCTATTTAGTTGAAGTATCTCAAAATTAGAGTACTAATATACTTAGTTTATTGATTGTTAGTTAGTAAGTGAATGATTAGGGTTTTTGATTGTTAGTTTGAATTAGGGATTGTTTGATTGTTAGTTTGTGTTTGTTGCTTGTGAATTGAAAATTTTAATGTTAGGGTTAGCTAGTTTGAGTTAGGGTATCTTAGGATTTGTTTGAAATTCGGTATTTCTTGAGTTAATTAGTTTGATTTTGGAATTGTAAGATTAGATTGAATTAGGGTATTTAAGGAGTTGTTTGAATTTGGGTATTATTTGAGTTAGTTTGAATTATTATTGAGATTTTAGGACTAATAGTTTGAATTTGGGATTAGGAATAGCTAGCTAATTTGAATTTAGGATTTTAGCACTAGTTAGATTTTGGGATTTTAGGGCTAGTTTGAATTTGTGATTTTAAGACTAGTTTGAATTTTGAATTTAGGACTAGTTTGAATTATTATTGAGATTTTAGGAACTTTTAATAGTTTGAATTTGGGATTTTAGCACTATAGTTTGATTTTTGAATTCTAGGAGTACTTTCAATTTGTGATTTTAAGGCTAGTTTGAATTTGGAATTTAGGACTAATAGTTTGAATTATATTTGATATTTTAGGACTAATTAATAGTTTGAAGTTGGGACACTAGCTAGCTAGTTTGAATTTAGAATTTTAGGGATTTAATTACAATTAATTAGAACATATAATTAATTATAACTTGAATTTACTATAAATTGAACTTGATTAGGAATATGAACTTGAAATTAGAACTTGAACTTGGAACTAATTAGCTTGAATATATAACTAATTAAGTTTAGAAATTAGATATGAACTTGAATTGAAACTTGAACTTATTAAAACTTGAAATATATATATATATAATATATTCTTGGATATGAAGTTTATATTTAACTAATTTAAGAACTTTCGTGCTAGGCAACTGAGGAAGCTCAACATGTAAAAAAGTTGATACATGACTATATTGCTTCTTTCATCAAAGTTGGAGATAAGGTTGGTGCTTCTAAATTTCTCAAGTTCAAGTACAATTGTTTTGAATAATGTGTTTGTGTCCATCTAGTATTAATACTTAGCTTTAATCTAGTGATTATAATTGATTGTTTGTTAGTATATTATTGTTTTTGTTTGTTGGTTGTGTTATTCAATTGTTAATTTGATTTGATTATTGTTAGTTAGGTATAGATATTTGAAGATTTTTATTTTAAGGTTTTTTAAAAAAGAAATTAGGCATTTTTAAATTGGGCATTGTTAGTGAAGAATTAGCATTTTTATATTTTAGAACTAGTTTAAACTTGAGAATATGTAATTTGAGGTTGAATTGAGATTTTTTTGGATTTGATTTTAGGACTAGTTAGTAAAGGTTAATTTGAAGTTAGAAATTAGTAATTGAAGTGTTATGAGTAGAAGATGAATGTTTGAATGTCATGAAATTTAGAATGAATGAATGTTTGAATGTCATGAACTTAATTAGAATTTGAAGTTGAACTTAGAATTTGAACGTGAACTTAGAACTTGAACTTGAAATTAGAACTTCAACTTGAACTTAGAATTTGAAGTTAAACTTAGAACTTGAACTTGAACTTAGAATTTGAACTTGAACTTAGAACTGAACTTGAAATTAGATCTTAAACTTGAACTTGAACTTGAACTTTGAACTTAGAACTTGAACTTGAACTTGAACTTAGAATTTGAACTTGAACTTAGAACTTGAACTTGAAATTAGAACTTGAACTTGAACTTAGAACTTAGAACTTGAACTTGAACTTGAACTTGAACTTGAACTTGAACTTGAACTTGAACTTGAACTTGAACTTAGAACTTGAACTTGAAATTAGAACTTGAACATGAATTTGAACTTGAACTTGAACTTAAAACTTGAACTTTAACTTGGAACTTGAACTTGAAATTAAAACTTGAACTTGAACTTAGAATTTGAAGTTTAGAACTTGAACATGAACTTAGAACTTGAACTTGAACTTAAAACTTGAACTTGAACTTAGAATTTGAAGTTAAACTTAGAACTTTTGAACTTGAACTTAGAATTTGAAGTTAAACTTAGAATTTGAACTTTGAAATTAGAATTTGAACTTAGAACTTGAACTTGAACTTTGAATTGAACTTGAACTTAGAACTTGAATGTGAACTTGAACTTGAACTTGAAATTAGAACTTGAATTTGAACTTAGAACTTGAACTTG
>NW_026020441.1:26684-42851 GCF_900185275.1 Solanum verrucosum
ATTCAGTAATTAAAATGAGTAGTATATTTGACAAGAAACTCATAATCATAAATTTCAAAATTTGACTTTATCTAAGCACATAATAGCGAAAAGCAAAAAAATTGTTAGGAGCCCATTATTGCAGGGTGTACATGGTCGGGTTGGTTCAGATTTTTCAAAAATCAAACCAAACCATTGTGTCGGATTTTTAAATTTATAAATCAAACCAAACCAATAAAACTCGGGTTTCTCAACCTCGGGTTTTTTCGGATTTTTTCGGGTTGTTTCGGATTTTTCCGGTAAAGTATTCATACAAACATATAATTTACTTGTACTTCAAATATTTCTTTAGTCCTACCAAAATACAACTATCTAAGATGTTTCTTAAAAATATAACAGAATATGATATGGTTAATGACACTAAAATATCTTACAAAAATAATAATAATGAAATCACGTAAAACAAATATTGCAAATTAACAAGTCATAATGAAAATGATCATAATTTAAAAGTACTAAATCATGCTAAAATTAAGTTTAATAAGTATTAGTTACATGACTAAATATTAAAGGAAATTAAAATTAGATTATGTATTTTAATGTCTAAACCAATGTAAAATTAAAGAACAAATATTCAATATTATTGTCATTCTTAGTGTTGAATTGATTTCCTTTTTGCATTAGTATTAATTTGATTTTGATTTAAGCTTTATTATAATTACCAACATCTGTGGACTATAATCTTTATTGGCCCATTCATAATTCTAAGTTTCAAACTTGAAATAATATATTAAAAGATAAAAACTATGAAAAAGTATAAGAAATATTTAAAAATTATATCACAGTAAATATTTTTATGTATAAAATAAAATTTTAAAATTATATTTATAATGTCGGGTTGATTTGGTCTCGGGTCGGTTTTTTTTAGTTAAAATCAAACCAACCCAAATATAGTCGGATTTTTTTTTTTGGATTGACTCGATTTACAGTTTGATTCAATTTTCGGTTCGATTTGTACACCCCTAATTGCAAGTTCAAGTAACTTTAGGACGAAACAACTTTAACCTAAAGTATAGCATAGACCTAAGGTGTAAAAGTGTTATGATTTGATTTGAATGAGTTTTATCAATTCATTATTTCCATACTTATACTTATAATTATTATAGTATAATAATTTACCCATTTCATATCATATCTACTACTTATTTATAAGTGTGGATAACCACTCAGGAGGCAGTCAACATGTCTACTTCACCTGTGTAGTTCTACACTTTTATTATTTTTGTCTATTTTTTTCTTCTGTTTTAATTTGTTTGTTTTATTTTTAAATTTTTTTATATATTTAAAGATTACGTAAAAAATATTATAAATTATGATAATTAATATTTTTTTAAAATATATATAAATTCAATTGCTTATAAAAAATTCGATTGACTCATAAAATTAATCTATTTATATCACATAAAATGGAACAAAAGAAGTTGCATGTATTTATTTAATTTGAAAAGTACGTAAAAAGTATTGTATATCTCAATAATTAATAACATATTGACTCTTGAAATTATATTTGTGCTACATATATTGGGACAAGGAAAGTAACATATATTATTTAAAAATTACATAAAAGTACTATAAATTACAATAATCAACAACTTAAAATATTTTTAAATCATATTAAAATTTAATTGACTCTTTAAATTTCATCTACTACTTATTTATAAGTGTGGATAACCACACAGGAGGTAGTCAACATGCCTGCTTCACCTGTGTGGTTCCACACTTCTATTACTTTTGTCTATTTTTTTTCCCTTTTAATTTGTTTGTTTTATTTTTAAATTTTTTTATATATTTAAAAATTACGTAAAAAATATTATAAATCGTGATAATTAATATATTTTTTTAAAATAATAATAATAAAAATAAATATATATATATATATATATGGTTAGATTTTTAACTTCTTAATAACAACGATGGATTAACCTGTAAATTCCTAGGATGTTTCTAAGGCCTTAAAAAAAAAAAAAGTCTGCAACATTCACAGGACGTCTTATTGGTCGTTTCCGGGGTGGGGTTAATGAAGAAGTTTTTAAGAATACAGGTGAAAAGGAAGAGATGAACGGGGTAGTAACATTAAAAAAAAAAAAAAAAAAAAAAAAAAAAAGGGAAAACAGGATACATATAAGATAAACATGACCAGACATGAGTAAGAGGGAGTACTGAGTAAGATTACAAAAATCTGAATTTCTGTTATTCTGCTATTTTGCCGATTTCTGTTATATTAAGTTCTGTGTAAATCTGTATTTTTGTCTGTATTTTCTCTGTCTCTATTAAAAGTAAAGTCTGTTTGCATTAGTATTTTCAGTATTTTCTGCTTTAATTTCTGTATTTTCTGTATTTTCTGTATTTGTCTGTATTTTCTGTATTTGTCTGTATTTTCAGTATTTTGTAATATTTGGTATCAGAGCGAGACGTTTTTGGAAGTAATCATTTAATGAGAAGACCGCTACGTAGTACTCAGACACATTTAGAAACTAAAAGAAAGTTAGAAAGTCTATATTTAGAATACAAGAGACTGAATAAGACTAAAGAAGACAATATAAGGTTAGATTTTCTAATAGAAATAATATCTAGATTAGAATATAAATTTATTACACAGTTAAGATCAAGACAGAAATAATATATGAAAAAACATCCTTTTGCTAATCAACTACGACTAGGATATTGGTATTTACTATGATCTGGCACTATAGGTGACGCTATGTTGTTTATAACAGAGAAAATACAAATAAAATCAGAATTGTTAAAATTAAAACAAGCAATAAGTATATATTTACAAGTACTAGAGACAAGAGACTTAGCTGATAGACTTTGTAATCACGGAGGTTTATACTCAGTAAATAGACAAACACTAGTCAACCCAGAATTGTTAAGCGCTCTAAAGTGGGAATTACATAGCATCGATAGTGATATCCAATACGCAAATAGTAGAATAAAATCAAAGGAAAAGAATTAATAACATGATATTCCGTTAGGATAGCAAGAATAGATTCATTAAAGCAATTAGAATACCTAGACTTAAGAATTTACCCTGAAAAGAAATACAGAATATTAAAAGAAAATTCAGTAATAAGGTGCAATTTTAGTCAAGGAGAACACCTTTTACATTCAGAAGATAAGCAATACAATACTATAATAGATCTTATAATAAACTTTAGTGAAAAAACACAAAAAGGAAAAGAATATAGTAAGATTACTAGAAACAAACGAAATAACTCAAAATAAACAACAGAAGATATTAGAAAGATTAGAACAAAACTTTGATTTCCTAAAATCACAACAATTAGAACTAGATAGAAAAATCCAATACTTAAATAATAAGTTTAATATAGAACAAATACCTACAAAGATTGAAATAGGAAAACTAATAAAGACCATAACAGAGAAGCCTAAAGAGTTAGAAATAAAAACAACAGAATTAATTGAAAAGATTACAAAACAAGTCGAAATAGTAACACTGAAGTTATTGAGTTAAAAAAGACGATACAACAACTAGAAGATAAACTCCTTTCATGAACGATCTATGCCAAGAACCATCCTATACAAAAGCCTTAAAATTTGCAGGAAGTATCCAACCAGATCCACAAGGATTGTCTGACCACCAACCTTCAAGTAAATCAGATCAAATAATTATTAAACAAAAATAACACTATAATAGTATTACTGATAGAATTAAAAAAAAATTAGAT
The DNA here is from genome assembly GCF_900185275.1 of Solanum verrucosum. Taxonomy (NCBI): domain Eukaryota; kingdom Viridiplantae; phylum Streptophyta; class Magnoliopsida; order Solanales; family Solanaceae; genus Solanum; species Solanum verrucosum. The sequence continues at coordinate 30,413 of NW_026020441.1, forward strand.
AAAATAATTAAAGAAAAAGAAGTTATAAAAGAACAACCTAAAAATACTGAAATAGAAGAATTAATAAATCAATTAAAAAATATTGAAATTACTCCACTAAAGAGAAGACCAACTATAGTTAGAAAATCCAAAAATGGACTTTCTTTCAGGTAGAAGAACAACAACCGAAGAAAGACCACGAGTAAGTTTTTCCGATAATAGAATAGGAAATAACTTTATATCAAGAATATTAACAAGAAATAAGCAAGAAGATAAACAAATCCAGGAGTTAAATGAAGTAATAGATATAGATAAAGACCTAAGAATATTCCAACAGAATCAGTTGAATCTACTAAACCCAAAGATATTATATGATACAGGATATTTTGAAAGAAATAATCAGCTATATAGACATTATAGAGAAGAACAAATTTCAGCCATAGGAAAAGAAATAGCTACTATAAATTTAATAAACCCAGAATCCTTACGAGGAATTATACATAACAGACTAACATTAATGCACATGGGCTAATAGTAGTAGGATTAAAAGGATTAACCAGAAAGAATCTAGGAACTAAAGTATTAATAGTAATATACGATGATAGATGGTCTGACTTAAAGAAATCAATCATAGGGTTAACAGAAGTAGACATGACCAATAATGGAGGAATATTTTATATTATCCCAGATTTTATGATTAATTTAGGAGAATTCAAAAAGCACATAAAAATAGGAATCTAGACTAAAGGCTATGAAGAAATGAGTAGCGGTAATAATTTACTAATGTGTATAGGTTTCATTGGAAAAGTTGCATCTAAAAGTAATACAAGGTTTCGATTAAAAGTAGAAGATGTAGTAGAGGTAATGGGTAACAAAGGAATAAAATTAATAAAACCAATAAAAATAAATCCAGAAGAATATGCAGGATTAGAATGGAACCTAGAACAATTTAATAAAACGAAAGTACTCATACCAGAATCTCATCTAATGTATACTAATACAAAAGGAGAAACATCTATTAGATTCACAAATTATAATTATTCTAATCAAACGAACTTAGAAGAAGAGTTAGAATTAGAAGAAGAAAAAGAGTTTATGAATGTAGAAATAATACAAGAAGGATATGAAGTAGATGAAGCTTTGCTAGAAGCCGAAAGAAGATATAATAATAATACAGATATAACTTTTAAATGTAAAGGATGTAAAACAGGAAATATGGGTATATTTGAAGTAGACAGACATTTTAAAACATGCGAATTTAGAACTGATAATTTAGGATACAGAAAAGAATATAATAACCAAGACAAAATAGAAAACCTTGAAACAATACTAGAAAATTTGTATGAAAGTGAAGAGGAAATAGAAAGAGACTCTATAATAAGTCAAAAAGAGCTTATGGAATCTACTAGTTCAAGTGCTAGCCCGTTCCAACGAACTTCTCAACAACATACAGTAGACACAAGTATAGGAAATGTACCAAGAAGACAAGTCTATAGGGTAAACCCAGATACAGTAACTGAAAACGTAAGACCAATGGGGTAGAAGGATGCCTATAGAAGAACCTATTAGGTTACAAGAAGGAGGAAGTAAAGGAAAAATATTAAATATAGCAGCACATGACCCTCAAATGTGGAATGCAGTAATAGATTTATGGAAAGGAATAGTAGTAGCAGACTATATAAAGACATACCAAGATGCAAACGCAGAAACAATGTATAAATATATGGAAACTTTTTTAGGAGAATCTGCAAAGGCCTTATGGGAAGCATATAAATCTAATTTCCCACAAGAATTCCAATCTTTAGTAAACCTGGGAGCAAACCCGTATAATTTTACAAATAAAATACACAGTTTAATTACAGGAGAAGACCCTAATAGTGACTTAGTAGTCTTACAAAGAAATGCTTTGATACACCTAGAACAGTTAAGCATTACAAGTTGGTTCCACATAAAAAACTTTCTTAAAGATTATTATTATTATTGTACAATTAGTGGGAACTCTTTCGATGAAGAATTAGGAAAAAAGTTATTTAATAAACTACCAGGAGCCTTAGGCAGAGAAATAGAAGAAAGATGGTATAAAAGAGAAGGAGTAATACAGAATCCAAACGGTAAATGGTCTATAGGACACAAAGTACAACATATAATGGAAGTGTTAACAGAAAAATGCACAAATATACAAATACAGAAACAACTAAAACAGAATGAAATGAGTTTCTGTAAGAATGTCATGTATACAACCCAAAGTTATGATAAAGGACAAAATAAACCTAAGAAAAGATACAAGAAATATAAACCCTACTATAATCAGCAGTATAATAAAAAATAATATTTAAGAAAATCTTCAGCCAGGAAACCTTATTTAAATAAAGATAGACATGTTCGAAAATATAGAAATGATAGAAATTATAAAAATAAGCTAGAATGCTTCACATGTGGAAGTATAGAAACATTTAGCAAATGTATGTCCTAAAAGAAATAATAGTAGAACTAGAAATTCTCAATTAATAGAAGATTTTCAAGAAACCTTAATTAATGTAGATGAATACATGTCAGACAATGAAAGTATATTTCTATAGTAAGTGTAGAAATAGAAGAAACAACACGATCTGATGAGTCAGATCCAGCTAATGAAGAATTAATAAATGAGATAGGATTAGAATTTAAAAATATAGACTTAGAAGAATTACAAATAAATACAATGATGAATGTCTTACAGGAATGTACCCATGAATTTGAAAGGAATAAAGGAATAGATAGTAATCAATGTATTCTATGTAAATGGTATCCAAGTAGAGAAAAAAGGGGCAAAATGTAAGTTTTGCTATGCTGAAGGATGTATCACATGCATAGGTTCTGAAGGATGTATCACATGCATAGGTTCTGAAGGATGTATCACATGCATAGAAAACCTGTTAAAAATAAAAATAAAAGGACGTGAAAAAATAGATATAAATAATGATACAATAAATTTACGACTAATAACATTAGAAAATAGAATAAACGAACTAGAGCAAAAGGTAATGTCGTTAGAAAAAGGAAAACAAAAACTTGAAGAAAATACAGAATCGGTTCAAAGAACAGAAGAACGGGGGATGTACAACACATCTACCCAAGAAGCAGAATTAATGAACATAGAAACTAGAGAAAACCATTATGAGAATTTCATATGTAATGAAGATAAAAAAGTCACTACTATTAAAGTCTTAGCCAGACTTAAAATACAAGATATTGAGTTAGAAACTTTAGCATTAGTAGACACAGGATGTACAGGTAGTATAATAAACAAAAAGATTTTACCCCCAAAATAATCAGGACATTAGACACGCCAATTGCAGCAATGCAAATGGATGGAACATACAATACCTACCAACATTATATCGAAAAGACTCAGGTAAGTTTTATTAATACATGTAATGACTTTTATAAACCAATGTATACACTTGACAGGATATGGGTAAGAGATCTAAACATAAATGTAGATTTTGTATTAGGATTAAAATTTATGCTACAAAAATAACGGGGGAACATTAATTACAAGAGATGGGGGTAATATTCTTCAAGCATCTTACTTATACACCAGTACAAACTATTAAATTTGAAACAAAAGGAAGACAAACTGGTATATCTCCAAGCACTTCTGAAGATGATAGTTCAAAGATATGTTGTAAAAACTGCAAAGATAAAAGCCAATGTTGTAAAGATTTAGGCCAAACAGAACAATACGAGGAAGAAGAAGAATATGATATAAGAGAAAAGATTATACTCTAATAGAAGTAGAAAATGAATTCTATAATTTCCAAACAGGAATCAACAGGATAGGTACAATTAGAAGTCCTAAGGACTTAGACAACATAGTACGAATATTAGACGAAATGAAAATAATAGGAGAAAAACCTTTAAAATATTGGAAAAATAATAAAGTAGTATGTAAACTAAATATCATAAACCATGAATACATAATAAAAACAGCTGCCATTGAAGCAACTAATCAAGACTTGGAAGACTTTAGTGTACAAATAAAAGAATTACTAAATTTAGGAGTAATAAGAAGATCTACATCAAAACATAGATCAGCAGCATTTATGGTTAGAAATCATAGTGAGATAGTGCGAGGAAAAAGCAAGAATGGTAATTAATTACAAAAGACTTAATGATAATACAAGAACTGATGCATATAAATTACCTGATAAAAATGAATTAATCAATCGAATCCAAGGAAAAAGAATATTTAGTAAATTCGATTGTAAGTCAGGATATTGGCAGGTAAAAATGCATGAAGAAAGTATAGAATGGACAGCATTCACATGCCCGGAAGGACATTTTGAATGATTAGCCATGCCATTTGGACTAAAAACTGCCCCTCCAATATTCCAAAGAAAAATGGACACTATATTTGGTGACTAAAAGGTTTGTCTTAGTATATGTAGATGATATCTTAATATTTAGTCAAGATATTAAAGAACATTTAGGACATCTACAGACAGTGTTTTTAGATTATTTGTGAAAAATGGAATAATAGTAAGTAAAAAGAAAATGGAATTATGTAAGAACCATATAAATTTCCTAGGAGTAACATTAGGAGAAGGTAAAATTAAATTACAACCACATATAGCAACAAAAGTATTAGATATGCCGGATAAATTAGACAATACAAAAGATTTACAAAATTTTTTAGGACTAGTAAACTATGCTAGGAATTTTATTAAAGATTTAGGAAAACTAGCAGGACCACTATACTCTAAAACAGGTAGCAAAGGGCAAAGACATTTTAATATAGAAGACATTAAATTAGTCCAACAAATTAAAGAAAAAGTTAAAAATATTCCAGAATTAAGTATACCACTAGAAACTGATTATTTAATAATTGAAACCGATGGTAGTTTCCAAGGATGGGGAGCTGTGTTAAAAGCTAGACCCAATAAATACAGCGACAAGATAGAAGAAAAAATTTGTGCTTATCAAAGTGGAAAATATAAAGAAAAAGGAAATATGAGCAGTATAGATGCCGAAGTTTTAGCAATAATATATGGTCTTAATAGTTTTAAGTTATATATTTTAAATAAAAATGAGATATTAGTACGAACTGACTGTGAAGCCATAGTTAAATTTCATCAAAAAATAAATCAAAGAGCTAGTAGCAAGAGAAGATGGCTAAATTTTGTGGATACTATATCTATATATCCAAATGTTATTTTTGAATATATAAAAGGAAAAGATAATAGTCTAGCGGATCAGTTAAGTAGATTAAATATTAAAATAACTTAAGTATACTTTTTGTTTTCAGCATGAGACCAACCAGTTCAATAGACAAAGGCAAAGGAGTAGCCTCAGCATCAGACACATACGCTTAGACTGTATTAGGTAACATGAAGTTTAGACCTCAGACACCATCAATAGATATGATGGATCGTATTTACTTCGGTAAGCATAATTTAATATGTTACCCGAATTCAAATTTATCTTTTAGACAATTGCCAGAATGTGTGTTAGACAAACCTCAGAAATGCTTAGCAGACAATTTATGGATGGCATATAATAAAAAAGACAATAAATATTTTATAGCTTCATTAAATGCTTTATGTCAATACTTTACAGACAAAAGTAGAGAGAATAAATTTAAATATTATGTGGTAATACATGGTAAGACTAACGGTATTTTTCAAACATGGATAGAGGTAGTAGAATCTATAAACGGAGTTAAAACTCCTCTTTTTAAAGGTTTTAATGATTTTACTGAAGCACTAGATTATGCAAGAGGGATACTTTGGTCCAAATTACTATATCTCTCCAGCCCCAAGACAAAATCCCCAAAAGACCCCTCAATACAATATCCAAAAAGACACCGACAAAATAATCTTTTGTGACCATTGTTCTTCAATGACCGAGGCCTTCAAAAGATTAAATGCAAAGTGGAAGCATTACTCCAAGAAAACACTAAACTAATGGAGCAGATAAAATCACTCAAAGGTAAAGATTCCATTCAGCAGGTTAATATCAGTACACAGACTGCAGAAAAGAGTTTTCCATCTCTCGAAAAAATGGATGAGCAGGGTGTGCATTCCCCAACGAATGCAAAAAGATCCATTGTATCGGATAATAAAGATACAGCTAGTCCGGTTCAAACGGTAGCTGGTAAAGACACATCAAACCCGTTTATGGCTGTCACTTTGCCAAAAAAGTGAAGGTGAAGGTTCTTCATCCCGGTGAAGGTTTACCCAGATCATTTATTCAGGTAGAAACAACAACAAAGAAGACTATTCTCCATAAAAAGAAAAAGAATGATAAAATAGAGAGCATAATAAAAAAGACTTTAGAACAGTTTTTTGCAACAAGGACAAGATAAACATGTAATTACTCCACCAAATCCAGATCCAAACGGAGACAGACTAGTACCAGATACAGAACGAAACAGACCTAATACTAGTCCAAGAAATACTAATAATAACATAACCAGATCCAACAGTTCAGGAGAATAAGGACTATCGAGAACATTCATATTATCAAGATGCTCAAAATCCAAATGCAGATGATGATTCCTTCACAACCTTGATACCTGAAGACAAAACGAAGAAAGAAGAAGGAAGAAGAAGAACAAGACAAAAACAAGACAATAATTTAAAGTAGGAATAAAAGTGTGCCATGTGGGAATGCCCACATTTGTCGTGTGAGTGCTTACTTTATCACTATCCTCCAAGAGGAAAAAACTGATAAGAACGCGTCTTATTTTGTGTTAAAGTCTTGTGAATTATTTTGTGTTAAAGTCTTGTGAAGAGAAAATAATGCATGTGCGATGGGGCCCAAATGTGTACCCGGCATGAATTATTTGAGCTAATGTTGGCCAATTTTTAGGCCGTTACTTTTCGTTCCATTATTTTAGTACGTCGGCCACGTTTGGACCATTAGGATTCTTCCACTCTTTATGTTAAATCCCCTTCAACCTCTATATAAAGACACTCCTCCACACTTAAGAAAAATAAGAAAAAAGAACCAGAAAAATACACAACATATTCCCCTTCCCAATGTTCAGAAAAACCATCTCCCTTACTCAATCCAAAAACTCCTAAAAATCCCTCTTGTAAAAAAGTTTGTTTTAAGTGTGTAAGAGTCATTCGGGGTTCCCGAAAGGGAAACCTCTCTCCGTCTAAGTCATGTAAGTCTTTATGGTTCCTATATTTTTCCCTAAAAATATATGTAAATGATGTTTGTTTGCTTTAAATTAATGTTAAATATGTAAATATATTTGTAAAACTACCCTTAGTATATGGTTTAGACTTTTAACTTCTTAATAACAACGATGGATTAACTTGTAAAATTTCTAGGATGTTCCAAGGCCTTAAAAAAAGTCCGCAACATTCACATGACGTCTTATTGGTCGTTTCCGGGGTGGGGTTAATGAAGAAATTTTTAAGAATACAGGTTAAAGGAAGAGATGAACGGGGTAGTAACTTTAAAAAAAAAAAAAAAAAAAAAAAAAAGGGAAAAACAGGATACATATAAGATAAACATGACCAGACACGAGTAAGAGGGAGTACTGAGTAGGATTTACAAAAATCTAAATTTCTGCTATTCTGCTATTTTGCCAATTTCTGTTATTTTGCTATATTAAGTTCTGTTTAAGTTCTGTGTAACTCTGTCTGTATTTTTGTCTGTATTTTCTCTGTATTTATTAAAGTCTGTTTGTATTTGCTGTATTTTTGATGCCATTTTCCATATTTTCTGTATATATATATATATATATATATACACACACATATGGATGTATACATATAAATACATCTATATATATACATATATACATCTATATATATATATATATATGTAAATTTATTAAATTACATATATATATATATACACACACACATATATATATACATAATTATTTTAATATAAACTCACCTCTTGAGGTTGATTTTATTAATTAAACATATATATATATATACACACAAATATATATACATAATTATTTTAATATACACTCTTGAGGTTGATTTTATTAATTAAACATATATATATATATATATATATATATATATCACATTAAATTTTAAGAACACAAAATGGTCCTCCGGAAAACGATTTAAATAAAATTAAATCAAAATAGAAAATAATACCGACATCAAGAGGTCGGTTTTTATTGTAATTCATTTTCTGGGAAAAATTCCGACTTCTTGAGGTTGGAATTTGGTTTACCCGCAAACCGCAAACCGACCTCCGGATGTCGCTTTTAAAAGTAATTAGATGAAATAAAAATACCGACCTCCGGATGTCGCTTTAATTAATAGTCGAAATAAAAATACCGACCTCATGTGGTCGGTATTTTAATTACATACTTTTTAATTTTTACCGACATTTGGAAGTCGGTATTATGAAATATTTAATTGAGAAAAAATTCCGACCTCCTGAGGTCGGAATTTTTAATGAATTACAATAAAAATCGACCTCTTGATGTCGGTATTATTTCTCAATTAAATATAAAAAATACCGACCTCATGAGGTCGGTATTTTATATTAATTTATTTTTACTATTTAATTTTACCGACATACGGAAGTCGGTATTATAATTTTTTTGTTTTTTATTTTACACAAAACCTATTGAGAAAAAATAAAATATTGTTATTTATTTATTTTTTTAATACCGACATCAAGAGGTCGGCTTTTATTGTAATTCATTTTTTCTGAGAAAATTTCCGACCTCCAGAGGTCGGAATTTGGTTTTCCCGCTTTCCGCAAACCGACCTCCGGATGTCGCTTTTAAAAGTAATTAGATGAAATAAAAATACCGACCTCCGGATGTCGCTTTAATTAATAGTAATTTGATGAAATAAAAATACCGACCTCATGAGGTCGGTATTTTAATTACATACTACCAACATTCGGAAGTTGGAATTATAAAATATTTAATTGAGAAAAAATTTCCGACCTCCTGAGGTCGGAATTTTTAATGAATTACAATAAAAACCGACCTCTTGATGTCGGTATTATTTTCTCAATTAAATATAAAAAATACCGACCTCATGAGGTCGGTATTTTTATTGTAATTCATTTTTTCCGAGAAAAATTCCGACCTCCGGAGGTCGAAATTTGGTTTTTCCGCTTTATTTTGCATAAAAACTGACTACTTGTAAATACCGACCTCCGGAGGTCGGAAATTACCGACCTCCATTTGAGGTCGGAAATTTTTAGGTCGGTATTCACTGTTTTTTTAGTATTGATTACTGGTCTGCATTATTGAGAATATAGTTCTTTAGACTTGTAAGAAATGAAAACCAAAAAGGAAGAAAATGAAAGTCGAAGATTTAGCACAGGATTTGGCCAAGTAGACGGACTCACAACTGATAAGATGATTTCTCTGATAGTTATTCTGGCACTTGATTGAACACAAGATCTGTACCACTGGATGGTATAATTAATCCTTTTCTACATAGTTGACTCGAAAACAATAGAGTCCTTTTTTCCTCTCACTGTCCCACATTAACAAACATACAACACAGAGAACAAGCAATAATGAAAAAACGAAGGAAGTAAATAAATATCGAAGATTTAACGAATGGACTCACAATTGATAATTAGATTTTCACTGAGAGTAACCATGAGATATATTCGGGCGCCTGATTGAGCACGAGATCTGCACTAATAGGTGGTATAATCCTTTTCCGCATAATTGACTCGAAAAGAGCAAACTCATCCTCCCTTCCACCTCTTGATCTAAATAGGAATACCTCATCAGTCTCTTTAAGATCTCCCTATAGAAGATAATCAAAATGCCTTAAAGTCATACTCATTTATATTAGAATCAAAACTTACACGAGTGATATGTTGAGCTTTCAATCAATACATACACTCTACTTATGGGTAGAAACATTGCCATCTAATTTTTTCAGGTTTATTTTTTACATGCTTGAACAAAAATTTCACATCATAATCAGAACAACATGAGGATGGTTTAGCCCCCATGTGCATGGTTTTGATGTGCGAGTAAGATTTGACATATGTGTTTTCAAGTAACAAATAATGCTTAAAAATAAGAACTAATTTTACACATCAATTAGATTAGTCTATCAAGCTTCATTTTTCAACTTATGTATGTAGCGTTGAATGCACAACTGTTAGTGCTACTAATGAAAGAAAATTTTAGTATTGTAAGAAGGGGATGGGACATAGTCAAATGAAAGGCCTGATATAACAACAATATTGTCAGATTTCATTTGCACTTTTTTGACTTCTCATTAATCATCACCTTTGCAGATCTATTTCAAATTACAGCCAAGAAACAATTCATTAGTGAGTTATAATTTTCTTGTGTTAGCTTCGAACCAGTTGTGCAATAAAACAATCAGTAAGAAACTACAAACAATGAGCACTATACATGAATAGGTTGACATGATAACTTAACGATCTCTTCGATAGCAGGGTAAATATCATAGTAGGTTGAAGAAACTTGTCTAACCAAGAACATCATAAGATCAAGATAACTTGATAAATATCATGAGACGTCTCTGTTGGAATGTAAATTGATGGACATGTACCTTATTCATCTTACGTAGAGCTCATGAACTAAATAGTGCAATTCCATTTTCTTCAAATAGTGCAATTTAGGTTTGAGAAATAACAGGCTTATGTAAATACTTGGAATTCATGAACTAATTGAAGTGTGCCTAAATGAACAATAAGGTAACTTGCGAAGCCTATTTATAATGATGTGAAAAAACTGCAATTGAACCACGAAATATGAAGTTAAGGACCATAAGATAGGCAATTACTTAGTTAATTCATATGTCCATGTATCACAGTTACCACAATCAGCCTTCGGAAGGGAATTAAGAACATAAACCTTCTTAGCCAAATATCAAGATTCTTTAAGTTGATTGGTGAAATCTAGAAAAACACAGTTTAACATAATGTATTTTATATTTAATAATTTAGTAAAGGCATAGGCTACACTATCAAAACAGATGCAAGTTATGATTACTTTGTTTGAAAAGTTCTTAATTTATCTAGAAGTGCGTTTTCCTTTCCTCCTAGGGAATGAAGGCTTGCTGTGAAATATTTTAAGTTGTGAGGCAACTAGTACATGCCATTATCCTTTTTCCGACTCTTGGAGACATAATTTTGGTTTCATGAGCATATATTATTTATTATATAGCAGAGCAGATCAATTAGAAGATACTACTGACCTGAATTATAATAAAACACGGAGGCGACATGGGAAATAGTGGACTTGTTCAGAGAAACTGAAATGCACCTTCCGTCAAGAACAGGCAGCATGTGAAACAGTGATCCTAGCATTTGTATTTTGATTTATATGTCGCAATATACATTTTATTTCCTATCCCAGAACTCGTACCCGCACACCCGAATCGAATACTGACATGAATGGTGGTGTGAAATTCGAACAACTATCTAGTCAAATTTACCTTCCCTTCCACGACTTTGAAGTTACTCTTGGATTTGTAGGTGACATCTTTATCTATTGAATCTTTGTTGTAGTGCAATTCCTGTTAATTATACAGGAAAATAATATAAAAATCAACTAATAAAAGGTTTCCAAAAAGATAAACTGAATCTTTAAAAACAAGCATGTTTACATTTTACACAGGTTGCAGACCCGCAAATAAAAATGGAACAAGAAACCTTGAAAAGTCATATGCATCAAGTGTGTGTATATATACACATATGTAAAAAGAGTTGTAATGTATTATCATCAATAGTTAAGCAACCCACTTTAGCTTACAAATTGCCCAGTTTGAGCACAAAAGAGACGTAAAGGTATAAGGAAGATGGATATCTAGGTTGAGCTTGAATAAAATTTGGGTAAAAAGTGTAAGAAGATGAAGAGAATTGAAACAATGGTATGAAATTGGGAGATGTTGGGGTTTTTATTTTTTTGGTTTTTTAAATATTTTTTTGCTTGGAATGCTAGAGAAGAAAACAGATGATTCTAGAAATTGGTTGTCAGCGTAAAATTACCAAAATACCCTTGATCGTCCTTGGGCTCACATTTCTATATAATAGAATAGAAATAGAAACTAGATAGGTAGTGTCGTGCTAAGCACGGGCCCAACACTATTATTCTGAAATATTTTTAGGCTAATTTCAAATATATACAATAATATATATAATTAGTTTACAATAAATATAATCATACTTTATTTACATAAAAGTAGCAAAAAATCATAAAAGGTATATACTAATTATACAATATAGCTTGTCTAAAGTCATCAAAAGTATGCACTAACTATATAATATAGCTTACCCATACATGAGCTATACACTGACCACACATTATAATACACTCAAAAAACTAAAAAATAATTTAACCATATATGAAATATACACTTTTATTCAATTTCGATCAACTCAAAATCACCTCTAAACAATCTCAAATTTTAGATATGGAATCTAAAGTAAATCCTTTAGAAGGAATTTGTCTCTATCTACAAGAAAATGAGCCTGTATT